>NC_057812.1:264604171-264613487 GCF_018294505.1 Triticum aestivum | reverse complement strand
CGTCCCCGTCGTGAACAGTGATCCACGGCCGCCTCGATTCCCGTGCGCGAGATCTAGATCCAAAAACCCTAGGTCAAATTCGTCTAAGTCCCAGATATTTTCAGTTCAAGTGCTTATGTTCGTAGCTCCGTAACTTCGCATCCGTAGCTTCGATTCATGCATATAGCATATCAAAATGTTCATCTCAGAGAGTACATCATTACGTTCCATCGCGTCATTTTCATTTGAGTTCATCTTGAGGCCCGAAATGCTGTTAGAAGAGGGCTACTTGAGATAATTGTCAGATCTGCTACTCCATTTAGCTTTTTGTCATTTTTGCTATGATTAATATGTGCATGCTATGACCATGAGTTCTACATATGTTTTGTTAAGGGTTTGGTCATCTTTCCAGAGGTGCAACCCATGTATTTTTGTGATGTGTGTGGTGACTTGTACAAGCTTGCAAAGTGGTGCACTTGCTAATTCTGTTTTCAGGGACTTAGAAATTCCACTAAGTCCTTGATCTGTTTATCTCATGATGCCATATGTTCTTGTTGTTTCCTAGTGATCCGTGCCTCTTTTGAGGATGATCAGTAAGGATGTTTTGTTAATCTTGTCATGCTCTATCCATCCATCTCTTTGTTTGAAATTATGGAGTACCCTAGCTTGAGTCAATCGAGCTCTACTTTTGCTACTTTGTGAATCTGGGCAGATTGTCAACTTGTTTGCAATTTTGCCGATGATGTTGTAGTTGATCCGTGCATGCTATGTTATTATTCTTGCCATGTCTAGCTTGAATTTTGTGCCTTCTTGATGGGTGTATACTTTTCTTCGCATGACTTGCACCGTAGTGAGTGCATCGAGCTCGTAACCATGCCTTCTTGATATCTGTTTTCAGCATGTGTCAGTTTTCACTAAGTCTGAAAACTGATTATGTTTTTGCTATGTTCACATGCTTGCAATTGTATTTTGTGATCCCTTTTGGCTCAAGGTCACTAAGGGACTTTTGTTAAGCTCTTTGAGTAGCTCCATGCCATGCTTTACTTTGTCATGATCAGGTCCTATAGCATGTAGTTTTGTTGCTCCGAAGTGGGCTACCTGATCTGAAATTCCAGACAAGTGTTGATTTCACTAAGTCTGAGATCTGTTTGTCATATGCATTTTTGCCATGCTTGCTTGAACCTGTTAATGGATGAATTGGCCGTAGCTCAGTGCTAGACTTTTGTTAAGCATCTTGTATGCATCCCTGCCATGTATTTTGTTGTCTTGTTTGGTTGCTGTAGCATGTTCATCTCATTGCATTTAGATGGCTACTTGCTGTAAATCGCAGACCGGTGTCATTTTTGAATCGCTTGCCATTTCCAAACCGTAACTCCGATTCCGGCGTTCTTTATATCGTTTTCAAGAGATTTCATCTCATCTTTCCGGTGGCACACTTGGTTTTCCAAGTTGAGTCCAGGTTCATGCATTTCCTGTCATATCTTGCATTTTGCATCCCGCATCGCATTCCGCATAGCATATCATCATTGCATCATATTGCTTGATCCTTGCACGTGGTTGATTGTATCCTTGTTTCTTGTTTGTCTTGTTTGGGTAGAGCCGGGAGACGAGTTCGCTAACGAGGAGCCCATTGAGTTTGCTTTCGAGGATCCAGTCAACTCTGACAACTGTGAAGGCAAGATGATCATACCCTCAAAATCACTACTATCTTTGCTATGCTACTTTGCTCGCTCTTTTGCTATGCCATTGCTACGATGCCTATCATTTGCTTTCAAGCCTCCCAAATTGCCATGTCAAACCTCTAACCCACCATGTCCTAGCAAACCGTTGATTGGCTATGTTACCGCATTGCTCAGCCCCTCTTATAGCGTTGCTAGTTGCAGGTGAAGATTGAAGGCCGTTCCTTGTTGGAACCTTTATTTATTTGTTGGGATATTATTATATTGCTATGTTATATTAATGCATCTATATACTTGGTAAAGGGTGGAAGGCTCGGCCTCTCGCCTAGTGTTTTGTTCCACTCTTGTCTCCCTAGTTTCCGTCATATCGGTGTTATGTTCCCGGATTTTGCGTTCCTTACGCGGTTGGGTTATAATGGGAACCCCTTGATAGTTCGCCTTGATTAAAGTTTTTCCAGCAATACCCAACATTGGTTTTACCATTTGCCACCTAGCCTTTTCTTTCCCTTGGGTTCTGCAGACTGAAGGGTCATCATTATTTTAACCCCCCCGGGCCAGTGCTCCTCTGAGTGTTGGTCCAACCTGTCAGCTACCGGTGGCCACCAGGGGCAACTCTGGACTGGCCTACCCGTACCTAGGACAATCTGAGTGTGCCGTGAGAAAGAGATATGTGTAGCTCCTATCAGGATTTGTCGGCACATTCGGGCGGTGTTGCTGGTCTTGTTTTAACCTGTCGAAGTGTCTTGAATTACCGAGATACCGAGTCTGATCGGAACGTCTTGGGAGGAGGTCTATTCCTTCGTTGACCGTGAGAGCTTGTCATGGGCTAAGTTGGGACTCCCCTGCAGGGATTGAACTTTCGAAAGCCGTGCCCGCGGTTATGGGCAGATGGGAATTTGTTAATGTCCGGTTGTAGATAACTTGAACCTTAACTTAATTAAAATGAATCAACTGAGTGTGTTACCGTGATGGCCTCTTCTCGGCGGAGTCCGGGAAGTGGACACGGTGTTGGGGTAATGTTCGCGCAGGTTGTCCTCTAGTTTCTCGCTCGTGCTTTGCCTCCTCTTCTCGCTCTCTTTTGCGAATAAGTTAGCCACCATATATGCTAGTCGCTTGCTGCAGCTCCACATAATTTTACCTTGCCATACCTATAAGCTTAAATAGTCTTGATCGCGAGGGTGCGAGATTGCTGAGTCCCTGTGGCTCACAGATTACTATTACCCCAGATGCATGGCCTGATGATTCCGCTCCAGGAGACGCGTATGAGCTCAAGTGGGAGTTCGACGAAGACTCTCAACGTTACTATGTTTCTTTTCCCGATGATCAGTAGTGGTGCCCAGTTGGGGGTGATTGGGACCGTGTCGCTTGTTGGGTTATCTTTTATTTTGGCGCCATAGTCGGGCCATGAGTGTTTGGATGATGTAATGTTATTTATGTACTTGATTGACGTGGCGAGTGTAAGCCAACTATTGTTATCTCCTCTTTATTATGTATATTACATGGGATGTTGTGAAGATTGCCTAACTTGCGACATATGCCTTCAATGCGATTATGTCTCCAAGTCGTGCCTCGACACGTGGGAGATATGGTCGCATCGAGGGTGTTACAAGTTGGTAATCAGAGCCTTCCCTGACCTTAGGAGCCCCATTGCTTGATCGTTTTTAGTGGCCGAGTTGCGTCTAGAAAAATGTTTTGAGTCATTAGGAATTATATATCGGAGAGTTTAGGAATTCTTTTTACTTCCCAGTCTCCTCATCGCTCTGGTAAGGCATCCTGACGTAGAGTTTTGACTCTTCTATTCTCAAATTTCACTAAAGAAAATTTAGGATCACGCGGGTATCTTGGAATCGTTCCGATGGTTTTATGATGAGAACATTGTCTTGGTGCCTCCTGTCAGAGGTTTTGTGGAAGTGTCCTGGGGAGTTGAGCTCTGAGGTGTTGTCATCATAATTTTATCGTTGCAGTTCTGGAATACCTGAGTCTAGTACGCCGACATCGAAAATCTCTTTTATGCAGTTCGTTGGTGAGATAACCTCGACGTCACCCAATACTGGGGCGGGAGTTCGGGAGTATCGCCATAACTTGTATAACGGATGCTTTTCGAAGGTTGAGGTAGATGGTTTCTGAAGTTTTTCTTGGTTATGTGTTGAAGGATGGATACAGCTGGATGTAGGATTTGCTAGTTTGGGTGAGATATTATGCTTCCCCTGTATCCCCAACACCTGATTGCATAACCGGAAAGGTTCGGGAGTTTCATAGGTGGGAATTCTAATAGCTCTAGTTCTTCTTCCACGGATATTGGTTTGAGATTGGGATTTCTTACCGATTATTCGTTCTTGATTCGTACCTTGTTGATTTATTTCTCTACCTTAATTCTACGTGGCTTCTTAATTTATGGATATGCGACCATTTCAAGAGAAATGCATTCGTTCATTTTGTTCGGATGTGAAGACTATATGTGGCAATTTTCATTCTGTTGGATTCAGCTTCAATATTTATCTATCAATGTGCTAATGGACATCAACCTCTTCAGGATGGCTCCTCCAACGCGCACGACTCCGAATCCTGATCCGCCACCACCTCCACCTCCTCCGGAGGCATGGCAAGCTGTGATGGCCGCAACCAATGCAAACACACAGTTGATCATGCAAATTCTTCAAGAGCGCAATCAAGGCAACCAAGGGAATCAAGGCAGCAATCAGAATCACTTTGCTACACTCAACCAGTTCCTTGCTAACGGGCCAAAGACTTTCAGCAATTGTGTTGAGGCAACCGATGCTGACGATTGGCTTGTGGATCTGTGCAAGCATTTCGAGTACAGTAACGTCAGGCCTGAGGACTTTGTTAAGTTCGCTTCCTTCCAACTCAAAGATCAAGCTGCAGAATGGTTCCAGCAGTACAAGGACTCCAGAGGTGGACGTGTTATCACTTGGGATGATTTCCGTCGAGATTTCCGAGCTCATCATATTCCTCAGAGCGTGGTTGAAAGCAAGCGTGAGGAATTCCGCAATCTGAAGCAAGGCTCTTTGTTTGTCTATGACTACAACAAGTTGTTCCAGAAGCTCGCCCGCTTTGCCAAGCAGGACGTCCCTGATGAGAAGAGCATGATATATCCGTTCAGGGGTGGTCTCAGAGAAGAAATTCAGCTAGCTCTTGTCCTCTTTGAGCCCTTGAGATACGATGAGTTCTACAACATGGCACTGAAGCAAGAGGCTGCTTAGCTGAGGTGTGATGCTTCCAAGAAGCGAGCCAGAGATGTTACTCCTTCTTCCTCTACTCAAGTGGCCAAGCAGCAGAACTATTGGCTTCCTCCTCCTCCGTTCCGTCAGCCGTATTAGCAGAAGAGCAAAGGTGGCATTGGTTCTTCCCACCCACCCGACCCTGGCTTTCAGAACAAGACTTCATCTCAAGCTCCAAGATCGAGTGCTCCGTATCACCGTCCGCTTTCAGAGGTCACGTGCAACAAGTGCCAACAGAAGGGTCACTATGCCAACAAGTGTTTCAACCAGAGGCGTCTTCCTCCTCCTCCTCCTGTCAGATCGGCAAGTACAGCAGTGGTCAAGCATAACCCCAAGCATGCCAAGGTCAATTTGATGAATGCAGCTCAGGCAGAGGACTCGTCAGATGTGATCATGGGTAACCTTCCTGTTAATGACATTCCCGCAAAAATTCTTTTTGACACTGGTGCATCGCATTGCTTCATCTCGAGACCGTTTACAAATAGGCATGATTTGGTTTCGCAAGTTTTGCCTAGTCCTTTAGCAGTTGTCTCTCCCGGTAAGCGCATGCAGGCTAACTCCATCGTTCCGGATGTTACTATCACCTTGGGTGACTACAAGTTCCTTTCTTCCCCAACGGTTCTTGGTGACTCGAATATTGATCTTATTCTCGGAATGGATTGGCTTTCTAAGCACAAGGCGCATCTTGATTGTGCAGCAAGGCAGATTCAATTGACGCATTCGTCTGAGGATGTAATTGTCTTTGTCGCTCGTGATAATACCATTCGTCTGTTTTCTCTCAATGAGAAGGGAGAATTGGATGCCATCTCGCAAATTCCAGTGTTTGCGAATATCAAGACGTCTTTCCAGAAGAGCTTCCAGAAATGCCTCCGCACCAGCCAGTCAAATTCGTTATTGATCTTGAGCCTGGCACGGAACCTGTGTGCAAGCGTCCTTACAAGCTCGGACCTGAAGAGTTGAAGGAGCTGAAGAAGCAACTCGATATTCAAGAGAAAATGGGTCTCATCCGGCCTAGTTCTTCTCCGTGGCGTTGTGGTGTTCTTTTTGTGAAGAAGAAGGATGGAACGGACCGACTTTGTGTTGATTACCGTCCATTGAACAAGAAGACCATCAAGAACAAATACCCACTTCCCAACATCAATGAGCTGTTCGAGCAACTCAAAGGTGCCCAAGTATTCTCCAAGCTTGATCTCCGTATGGGTTATCATCAGATTTGAATCCGTGAGCAAGATATTCCCAAGACGGCTTTCAGGACAAGCTTTGGTTCATATGAATACACTGTCATGTCTTTTGGCCCCGTCAACGCTCCTCCGACGTTTTCTCGCATGATGAACTTCATCTTCAACGCCTACACCAATGACTTTGTTTTGGTCTATCTCGACGACATTCTGGTTTTCTCCAAGAATAAGGAAGATCATGCCAAGCACTTGCGTTTGGTTCTTGATAAGCTAAGGGAACATCAGTTCTACGACAAGTTCTCCAAGTGTGAATTTTGGCTCAATGAGGTTCTTTATCTTGGTCATATCATCTCTGCCAAGGGCATTGCCGTGTCTGCAATTGTGAATTGGGGACCTCCTCAGAACGTGAAGCAACTCTGTAGCTTCCTCGGTCTCGCAAGCTATTGCCGAAGATTCGTTGAAAACTTTTCTAAAATCGCAAAGCCTCTCTCAAATCTTCTCCAGAAGCACGTCAAGTACGTTTGGTCTCCGGAGTGTGACATTGCTTTCAACACTTTGAAAGAGAAATTGATCATTGCTCCAGTTCTGACTCCGCCTGATGAATCCAAGCCGTACGAGGTCTTTTGTGATGCCTCTCTCCTAGGTCTTGGCGCAGTATTGATGCAAGAGAAGAAAGTTGTTGCTTATACCTCTCGCCAGTTGAAGCCTAATGAGAAGAACTACCCCACTCATGATCTCGAGTTGGCGGCAGTTGTGCATGCTCTTTTGACTTGGAGACATCTTCTATTGGGAAGAAAAGTGGACATTTTCACTGATCACAAGAGTCTCAAGTACATCTTCACTCAGCCTAATCTCAATCTCAGGCAAACTCGATGGGTCGAAATGATTCAAGAGTATAATCCGAGTATCAAGTATACTCCAGGCAAGGCCAATGTGATTTCTGGCGCATTGAGCAGGAAAGCTTACTGCAACAGTCTGATTCTCAAGCCTTATCAACCCGAGCTTTGTGAAGCTTTCCGCAAACTTAACCTGCAAATTGTTCCTCAAGGTTTCCTCGCCAACCTTCAAGTCTCTCCTACCTTGGAACACCAGATTCGCCAAGCCCATCTTCTTGATGCTATGGTGAAAAAGGTGAAGATTGGGATTGCCAAGAGCCAGTCCAAGTACAAGTTCTACCGCCTTGATGACAAGGACACTCTCTTCTTCGAGGATCGTATTGTTGTACCCAAAGGTGACCTCCATAAAGTGATCATGAACGAGGCTCACAATTCTCTCCTCTCCATCCACTCTGGGAGCACGAAGATGTATCAGGACCTCAAGCAAGCTTATTGGTGGACTCGAATGAAGCGCGAGATCGCTCAATTCGTGAATGAATGTGATGTCTGCAGAAGAGTGAAGGCAGAACACCAAAGGCCAGCTGGTCTCCTCCAACCTCTTGCCATTCCAGAATGGAAGTTTGACCACATTGAAATGGACTTCGTGACTGGGTTTCCAAAGTCCAAGCGTGGCAATGATGCTATATTCGTTGTCATCGACAAACTCACCAAAGTGGCTCACTTTCTGCCTATTAAAGAGTCGATCACTGCAGCTCAATTGGCGGAACTCTATACCTCTCGTTTTGTCTCTCTGCACGGTATTCCTCAAGTGATCTCTTCAGACCGTGGCAGCATCTTTACCTCGAAGTTTTTGGATTCTTTTCAGAAGGCCATGGGCACGAACATCCGCTTCAGTACAGCTTTCATCCTCAAACTAGCGGTCAAGTCGAGCGTGTCAACCAGATTCTTGAAGATATGCTCAGGGCTTGTGTGATCTCCTTCGGCATGAAGTGGGAGGATTGTCTTCCTTATGCTGAATTCTCCTATAACAACAGTTTTCAAGCAAGTTCGGGCAAGGCCCCTTTTGAAATTCTGTATGGCAGGAAGTGCCGTACCCCTCTCAACTGGTCTGAAACCGGCGAACGTCAGCTTTTGGGTAATGACTTAATCACAGAGGCAGAAGAAATGTGCAAAGTCATTCGTGATAACCTCAAAGCAGCCCAATCCCGTCAGAAGAGCTACTATGATAGTAAGCATCATGATTTGGCTTTCGAGATCGGAGATCATGTTTACCTCCGTGTCTCTCCTATGAAAGGTACTCGTCGCTTCGGTATCAAAGGGAAGCTTGCCCCCAGATACGTGGGACCTTTCAAGATTGTCAGCAAGAGACGCGACCTCGCCTATCAACTCGAGCTTCCTTCAAACTTTGCAAATGTTCATGACGTGTTCCATGTCTCTCAGCTTCAAAAGTGCTTCAAGACTCCTGACCGCACCGTCAACTTCGAGGACATTGAGCTCCAAGAAGATCTCTCCTATCGTGAGCACCCAGTTGCTATTCTTAAAGAGACTGAACGCAAGACTCGCAACAAGTCAATCAAATTTCTCAAAGTCAAGTGGTCACACCATTCCGACCGTGAAGCTTCTGGGAATGTGAGGATCACCTCCGTTCTGAGTACCCGGCGTTCTTTCAGTCCTAGATCTCGGGACGAGATCCTTTCGTAGTGGTGGAGTGTTGTAACACCCCGGGTGTAACTTTCCAATTTGTACTCCAACTCTTGCCGTTTTAGGCGTTAAGTTATATTTATTTCTCGGGTTCGGGTCTTTGTCTCCGTGTGTTGTTGTCGTTGTCTTGCATCTCATATCATGTCATCATGTGCATTGCATTTGCATACGTGTTCGTCTCATGCATTCGAGCATTTTCCCCGTTGTCCGTTTTGCATTCCGGCGTTTCGTTCTCCTCCGGTGGCCATTTCTAACTTTCTTTCGTGTGTGGGGATTAAACATTTCCGGATTGGACCGAGACTTGCCAAGCGGCCTTGGTTTACTACCGGTAGACCGCCTGTCAAGTTTCGTATCATTTGCACTTTGTTTGATACTCCAACGGTTAATCGAGGGACTGAAAAGGCTTTGTGTGTGTTGCAGCCCAACACCCCTCCAATTTGGCCTAAAACCCACATAACTCTGCTCCATCATCTAGAGCATTCGATCGCGATCGCGTGGCCGAAAACCGCACCTCATTTGGACTCTCCTAGCTCCCTCTACCTCTATTTAAAGAACCCCCTCCGTTTTCGGATCTCCTTCCTCCCCGAAACCCTAGAAAATCCCCTCACGCGCACCGGACATGTCCATTTCTCGCCGGACGAACTCCGCCGCCGCCCGCAACCACTGAGGGGCTGCCACGTGGCCTCCCCGCGCCGCCTCCTCCG